>NW_022196221.1:872500-899900 GCF_008641045.1 Pistacia vera | reverse complement strand
ATAAAATTTCAGATTTGAACTTCTTTAATATTTCTCATTTCTTTCTATTTGTTCTTTAACTTTAATGTTCATTATTGCTCTGTAATGCTCTTATGAGTATGTATGCATGTATATGGGCTCATGCTTGTTATTCTTTCTAAATTCACATGTTTGGATGCAATAATGCAATATGGAATGTGAACATGTCATTCTCAACCATCTACCAACTCATCTCAAGATATCAAATAATCATAATCATGTATGCACTTCTCTTTGACATTTCATCAAACAATTTATATGCACACATCAACTCTAATTTGGCTACATTTCTACTCTCTTCTAAGCCATCAAAATTTGGAATAAAACACACCAAGATTAACGTCAAGCCTGTCCAGGATTCACACTCCATAAATTCTACTCCAATTCATCCAAACTCTCATCAAACATCAAGTACACAAACACTACTTCTCATGGATAAATTCTAACCATCATTCAATATCAATTCCATCAACAATTCTTCATATATAAGCATATACATGTATAAAAGAAATTCTCTACAATTCATCCAAACTCTCTTTCTCTTTGTTCTTTAATATTCTCATATATGTGTATGTGCATGGAAATATGCTCACTCTTTGCTATTCTTTTTAAATGCAAATGTGAGAATGCATTATGGCATATAAAGATATCATTTTGGAACTAGTATTCTCTACCAACAATATTCCCATATTGAAATCAGTCATAGATTATTAGACTAAAACATAACTAATAAATTAGAGGTACTTTTGAGGTAGTCATTTTGCATAGGTCATATTCAAGAAGTCATATCTCAAGCTATACACATCGGATTACTATGATCTTGGTCTAATTTTAAAGCTTAGAGAAAGGGCTACAACTTTTATGTTTAAGTCTCAACCCAATTCGATGGGTAAGATGCTCAAAAATCACTCAGAAAGTCACAGATTTGAAAGGGCAACCATGGTAACATGTTTTTTCTTAGGATTGTTATCAAACAATTCATATGCACATGCTACTACCATGTTGGCTACACTTCCACAACTCTCTAATTCAACCAAATTGTGAGCCAAAAACTCACTAAATTGAGTATCAAACCTGGCCGAATTTCTCACTTCTCTACACTCCAAAAATCTTAACACAAAATCTTCCACAACTTTACCAAATCATCACATAACCATACACTACTTCTCATGGCTACAATTTATACATGAATAAACATAAAAAACAGCCCATAATTCTCTCATACCAACACATACAAACATGCAAAAAAAATCATTCAGCAAAGTCTTGCTCAAATTAAGGGTCAAATTAGGTTTACTTACCTTGAATTTGAGCAACTCCAACACCATACTCTCTCTTTGGTAGAATTCCCTCCTTCTCAATGAAAGTGGACTGTTCTGCGCAAACCGTTGAGTAGGTTGTGTAGAAGTAAGATTGTTGTCACAACTCGCAATGAAGATGTTTCATTAATCGTGGGAACTCTTCCAACTTACTCGTTGAAAGAGTTGTCATATGACGATTGTTTGTGTGTGTTTACTCAACACTCATTGGGGACAAAGATTTTAGTGATCATCAAGATTGAAGAAAATTGGTGAGCAAATTGTGAAAAGGTGTAATGGTTTGCCTTTAGCAGCAAAAACTCTTGGTGGCCTCTTGCGTGGTAAATACGATCTTGGTTATTGGGAAGATGTGCTACATAGCAAATATGGGATTTACCAGAAGGGAGAGTGGTATTTTACCAGCTCTTAGATTAAGCTACCATATCTTTCTCCACATTTAAACAGTGTTTCGCATATTGCTCGATATTTCCTAAAGATTACGCTTTTGAAAAGGAGGAGGTTATTTTGTTATGGATGGCAGAGGGTTTCTTGCAACATGACATGGCGGAAAACAGATGGAAGATTTAGGTGACAATGTTTCAGAGATCTACAATCAAGATCATTTTTCCAACATTCATCAAAGAATAAGTCTCGGTTTGAAATGCATGACTTGATTAATGATCTTGCTCAATGGGCTGCAGGAGAAATATCTTTAGGTTAGATAACAGCCAGAGGTTGAAAATCAATGGAGAATCTCAAAAAATCTTCGCCATTTATCTTACATTGGTGGATATGAGGCAGCAAGATTTCAGGCCTTCCATCAGGTCAAACATTTACGAACTTTCCTGCCATTGCAACTGGAACCGGGACACTTTTACATGGCGTTTGATGTTCTTTTCATTGGTTGCCAAAGGTACAAAGGTTAAGGGTTTTATCTTTGCATGGATATTGCATCTCAGAGCTACCAAATGAAATCGAATGTTTAAAGCATTTACGATATCTTGATCTTTCTAATACTAATTAAGTTTTTACCTGAAGCAATTGGTAGATTTTACAATTTACAGACGCTTATATTAGTAAGTGTTGTTATCTGAAGAAACTCTGTACAGATATGAGAACCTGTTTAACTTGCGCCATCTTAAGATGGTCTTGTAGATTCTTTGGAAGGAAGCCTCGAAACATCGGTAAATTAACTTCTCTTCGAACAATGCCTAATTTTGTTGTGGGCAAAGGTGCTAGCTCTAGCCTAAGAGAGTTGAAATCTTTGCGCAATCTTCAAGAGAAGCTCAGAATTCTAGGCTGGAGATGTAAATGATTTTGAGGATGCCAAGGAGGCTGACTTAAATGGCAAGAAAAAACTGGATGTGATTTCTTGGAATGGAGTAGCAGAAAGATTGAGAATTCATCAAGGAAAGTAGACACTGAAACACGTGTGCTTGACATGCTACAACCTCACAAGAAACTGAAAGAGCTCAGTATCAAGGGCTATGTGTGTGCAAATTTCCCACCTGGTTAGGCGATTCCGATTCGCTACATTGTACTCCTAAGATTTGAAAGTTGCAACACATGTACTTCTTTGCCACCAGTCGGGCAACTGCCCTCGCTCAAGCACCTTGTTATCAAAGGAGGCGGAGTAAGGACCGTGGGGTCAGAGTTTTATGGAAATGGTTGCTCAGAGTATTTTCCATCTCTAGAGACTCTTTCTTTCGAGAGTATGCTAAAATGGAAGACTGGATTTCTCATGATGTGGTCTGGAAGCTAAAGCTTTCTTTCGCCTGCGGGAGCTTTGTGTTGCAAATTGTTCTAAACTGTGGGAAGATTGCCGGAACATCTTCCTTCATTGGAAAGCCTTGTCGTCAGAAGCTGTAAGCAATTGCAGGTGCCAATTCCAAGTCTTCCAACACTCTGCAGATTAAAGATTGATCGGATGTAAACAGATAGTCCAGAGAAAGTTGACCTCACTTCATTGAGTTCAGTTGTTCTTTCTGATCTTCAACTCATATTTCTACAGTGGTTTATGGGAGGGTTATCGGTGGTAAAAAATCTAAGGATTGTTGGTTGTAAAGCGCTAACATCTTTATGGCATAATAGAGATGATACAACAAAATATTTGCTGCATTGATCCACTGGCCTTGAGCACTTTCACCGACTTATTTCCTCGGTAGAGGAAGAAGAAGAGGAACACAGCATTTGTTCCCTTATAGACTACAACTCTGAAATTGGAGACTGCGAATGCCTTGTGAAGCTACCATGGGCATTGAACAACTCAGTTCTCTTAGAAAGGTTTGTATTACAAACTGCCCGAAACTTGTGTCCTTTCCAGAGACTGAGCTCCACTCCCTGCTGAAATTCTTTGAAATCGACAGATGTGACACACTAAAATCCTTACCTGAGGCATGGATGAAAAACAACTCATCCCTTGAAAGTCTGTCTATCAAACGTTGTGATTCTTTGCCATATGTTTCCAGAATCCGGCTACCTCTGAATCTGAAGCGACTGGAGATTACATGTTGCGATACATAAGGTCCATCATATACGACGACGAGGAAGTTCTAATAATGCAGAAGAAATCAAGAATGGCACAGAGAAACACTTCTCTTCTTCAGTACTTGGAGATTGGAGATTGTTCTTCTCTCACTTCCTATGGTCAAACAGCGAGTTACCTGTCCCACTTCAAAATATTAAGATTGTGAAATGCTCAAAGCTTTCTTCCTTGTCATCAACAGGCAATCTACCTAATGCTCTTGAAAGTATTGAGATTTTTCAGTGTGAAAATCTTAAATTCATACCTGAAGATCTGCACAAACTCCTCCATCTATCAAAGATTCATTTGAATTTTGCACGAGTCTTGTTTCCTTGCCAGAAACAGGGTTGCTTTCCACAAATTGACAGAGATCTTCCTAATTGGTTGTGAGAAAGTGGAGGCCCTGCCCATCTGCATCCACAAACTTCCCTCCCTTCAAAAGTTGTTGATAATAAATTGTCCAACATTTCATCCTTCCCTAAGAATGGCTTCCGACCACCTTACAGCTCTTAAACTTGACAACTTCAATCTTTAAGCCGTTGTTCGAGTGGGGATTGTACAGACTCACCTCTCTTAGACAACTTTCCATTGATGGAGGAGTTCAAACCTGGTGTCTTTTCCACAAGTTCCTGCCTCTCTAACCAACCTGAAGATTGAACATTTTCCGAATTTGGAAGCATTTCCTGCATTGATCAAAGCCTCATTTCCTTGTAAGAACTACATCTGTCTGGTTGCCCCAAGCTCAAATATTTTCCCAGAAGGGCCTGCCTTCCTCAGTTGCGTACTGTATATAGATGAATGTCCTCTCTGAAACACAAGTGCAAAAAATTTACAGGAAGTATGGCCTGTGATTGCCCGCATACCTTACATCGACATTTTGTGACTACAACGGTCATTTTAAGATTTGAGCTTCAGTAATCCAATTCTGAACCATTTGTAAAGATAAATTCGATTTCCAGCACTTTCATTGTGTTAAATTCTGATAATTAGCTGGAAATGTAACAGTTTGTCAACTTGTTTTTGAATATGTTTGGCCCAAAGGGTATTGCAATCTACCGTCTGTCAGTTTTGTGAGGCAGCCTAGGTTGATTCATTGTAATGCTTTAGATTTGTACTGCCAGTTTAGGGATGTGTTTATAATGTTTGTTGTAAGTTGGTATTAATTTATGGCTTTAGATTAATGTTGGATAAAATATGTCTGCAAAGTTGTCAACAGTGAACTTTTGCTTTATTAGTTATAATGTAAACTCAGTTGGTAATGCAGTCAGTTTACTCTCTTCATTTTTCATTGGTTCCTCCTCTTTCTTCTTTGTATTCTCCGTGTAAGCAACAACAAAATGTATCAGAGCTTGGTTACTTAGCTAAAAATCTGAACCTTTTCTTTCCTTATCACCTCATATGTCTTTCCGAAAAAACTACCCTGCATCAAACCTGTTTTTTCTAAATCAATGGCCCTCAGACAACTTCTCTTCTACCTCCTATATTTAATGGTGAGCACAACTATATATGGACTGTCAAAATAAAGGCGTATCAGGGGTCAAGGACTCTGGCAATATGCAAGAAGAGAAACAACCCCCTCAATTGGGACCAAATCCCCACTCAACCAAATCCGTTGCATGAAAAAAGTTTCAAAGGCTCCAAGAGCCTTATCCCACATCACTCAGCTGTCATAGACCTTGTTTTGCAAGGATCAGAGCATGCGAAATAGCAAGAATCTTGGGACAAGTTAAAGGGAGAGTTCACGGGGAGTGACACTACAAGAAACATGCATTGCTAAACTTGAGGGGAATTTGAGACATTGAGAATGCGGAGGCTGAGAAAGTGCAGGAATGTTGTATAGGTTGATGAATATAGTCAACAAAATCAAGTTGCTTGGAATGGAGATGTTAGATAGAAGAGTAGTGGAAAGGTGTAATAAGCTTACTGAAAGGTTTGAAGCAAAGATCTCATCTTTGGAGGACTCAAAAGACCTGACTTAGATCACTTTGACTGAGTTAGTTCATGCTCTGTAGGCACAAGCGTAGAGAAGGCTCCTAAGGTTAGAGGATGCGAATGAAGAGGCAATGTTAGCAGCTCACAAGGCAAGTCTGCACAAGGAATAACGGAAGGTTTGCTGAAAAGAAAGGAAAAGAAAGGTCAAATACCAGTGGAACAAAGTTGGTGGAATAAGAATTTTCCAGCTTGTTCCCACTGTAAAAGGAAGGACATGCAGAGCATAGATGTTGGTTCAGGCATGGAATATAGATATGGCTTGAAATATATATATATATATATATATATATATATATAATATATATATATTATATATATATTATAAAATATATATATATATAAAATAATGGGCCCATACAAATTTTTACATAATATAATAAAGTCACAAAACATCACTCGACAGTGTTGCCAAACCCTTCCGCTTCTTGACGTTCAGAGACCGCATCTCATCTACTACCTGCAAAAACATTGAAAACAACGGGGTGAGCATAATTGCTCAGTAAGTAAACCTGCTATGCTACTCTTCTCTCTCCGTTGCTTAAATCTGAATTTCTTTCCTTACATCATACCTCTCTATTCTTCTATGTTCTTTCTCTTATTCTTCTCTATTTCTAATTTCTCACTACCCATGATAATAGGCATGGTATCACGCATAGGTATGATGCAAATGCACAAATGCATAGAATGTTGCATTTTCTTTTTCTTTTTTTCTGTTTTTCTTTTTTTTCTATTTTCTTATTCTTATTCTGTTTCTTTTCTCTGTACTTTTCTATTCTTCTTTCTTTCTATTCTTTCTTCTTTTCTATTGTTTCTTTCTTTCTATTGTTTTCTTTTTCTTTTCTATTGTTTCTTTCTTTCTTGCCGATCAGACTCGGTTGAGGCATGGATTTGGAACCCTGGCTGTGTGAGTGTATTCTCTAATTCTGGGTATAGTCCTCATCTACGCACTTCTAACGGACTGTACAATTCTCTTTCTAATTCTAAGGCTGCCACTAAAGGCGGTGTGCATGCGGCTATGTCACTCATGGTTCCCCTCACAACAACCCTTTCTTCTTTATCTTTTACACTTCTTCAAACAAAAATCTATGACACGGCCGCTTATCGGCCGGCATCTGGCAAAGACAGAACGGTGAAGTGACAATTTGCTAGAGACACCTAAGATTCAATGAAAAAGATAGCTTTTCACAATTTCCTTCTTCTTTCCTTCTCTATGGCAAGGTGTAGAAAAGGACACAGAGTAATGCTTTATTGGGAGGCAAAAATGACCGGGTCACCGAATCTGGCCTCCAATGAGTCAAAATCATGCCAAGTTTACTTTCTAAGTCTTCTTGAAGACTTGAACCTTAATATTGACTTCAGAGGCACTTTGAACCATGGTTAGCAAGTTTAATTTTTTAAATTATATATTATATATTATATCGCTATTATAAGATATATTATTTTTTCTAAATAATAAAAAATTTTAAAAAATTAATATTATCTCCATAATTAATTAACAAATTTTATGGTATTATTAACTTTAAATTATTGTATTACATAATCAAAATTAATTACAAAATTAAGAATCTTCATTTTCAAGATCAATATCAATATGTATAACTTCACTTGTGTTATTATTATCATGCAAAATAGACAACACATCTTCTTTTTCACTTTCTCCATGTAAAATGGATAAATTTATACAGGTTTTAGTGAACTAGGTTGGGTGACCCAGATTCGACCTTAAAATTTTTTTGGACCTTTGGCCTAAATTAATAAAGTCGTATCGATTTGTATCGATATTTTTAAGGATACAAACGGATACGTATTGTATCGTAGGATACATATCAACGTATCGAAAAGTTTATAATACACTCTCTGATACGTATCGTTTGCGATCAATATACATATTACGTATCGTATTATAAGATACGTATCGCATATCGTAGAATACTAATAACCATGCTTTGAACATTGATGTTTGAACGTTAATGCTGACTTGAAAGGATTTAAAATATGGCGGCATCGAGTCTCAAACAAGAAAAAAAAATATATGCTCTGAATGTGATGGTTTTTGGCCGGAGAGCACAAAGAAAAGAAAAAGAAACTAAAGAGTGTATGAAGATGTCTATGTCCATTTCATTTAGACTGACAATATATATAAAACTTAACCAAACCATTTACTGTTATAATAACTACAGCAGACATATTCATATTTGAATTTAAATTTAAACAACCAATAAACCATCATTTTCTTGACTTAATCACACCTAATCCAAACAACTAAAATAAACCAAAATTACTGCAGCCATGCACGACAGACCTGTTGGACAATCAAAAGAAATAAGAAAAAGAAAAGGGAAAGTTTCATTGATACTATACAATACAATCAAATATAAAAGAATGATTTAACCCAAATATAAAGATATTATATATAAATTAAACAAAGAAAACTAAAAAGACTACCCTACCTTAATAAACAATAAAACAAAATAACTCTACGTTTCTAAACACAACTGCAGAGACGAACTTCAACTGGCTCCAAATATATCCAAACTGCAACATGAAATTTGATAAATTTCCAGAAAGGTATCACTGCATCAACAGAATGCTTAGAGCAAACTAATTAGAACTTCTTCCTGCAGAATCAAGTTCAATATCCTCCATCATTCCTTTCTTTAATCAAAGAAAAGATGTCCATTATTGGAGAGGCTATTCTATCCGCCTCCTTTGATTTCCTCTTCAAGAAGTTGACTTCGCCCCAACTGCTGCAGTTTGCGCGCCAAGAGCATATCCAAGTTGATCTCAACAAGTGGGAGAGAATACTGCTGAAGATTCATGCAGTGCTTCAGGATGCAGAGGAGAAGCAGAGGACCAACGAGTCTGTGAAGATATGGCTTGCCGAGCTTCGGAACTTGGCGTATGGCATTGAAGACTTGTTGGATGAGTTTGCTACTGAAGCTTTGCGAAGGAATTTATTGCTTGATCGCGCTGGAGATGAAGCTACCACAAGTATGGTACGTAAACTCATTCCTACTTGTTGTAGAAGTTCGATTGCATCCCTTAATTTCAATTCTGTGATGAAGTCTAAGATAAAGAAGATCACTATAAGGTTGCAAGAGATTGCAACGGAGAAAAACAACCTGGGTTTGAAAGAGAATTCCGGGTCCGGCAAAGTTGATGAAAAATTACCTACCACCTGTTTGGTTAATGAAGGTAGTGTGTGTGGAAGAGAAAAAGATAAGGAAGCGATAATTGACATGTTGAGAGATGAAGGTACTTGTGGTGGAGTTGATGTTATTCCTATTATAGGAATGGGAGGGGTGGGTAAGACAACTCTCGCACAACTTGTTTACAATGATGATAGAGTGGAAGGTCATTTCGATCTCAGAGTTTGGGTTTGTGTTTCTGATGATTTTGATGCAATCAGAGTAACAAAAGCGATTTTGCAGTCCATTACTGATGAGAATGTAAATGATAGTGATCTAAATATCCTTCAAGTCAAATTGAAGGAGAAACTATGTAGAATGAAGTTTTTACTGGTTTTAGATGATCTTTGGAATGAGAATTATGATAAGTGGACTGTTCTGCGCAAACCGTTTGAAGTAGGTTGTGTAGGAAGTAAGATTGTTGTCACAACTCGCAATGAAGATGTTTCATTAATCGTGGGAACTCTTCCAACTTACTCGTTGAAAGAGTTGTCATATGACGATTGTTTGTGTGTGTTTACTCAACACTCATTGGGGACAAAAGATTTTAGTGATCATCAAGAGTTGAAGAAAATTGGTGAGCAAATTGTGAAAAGGTGTAATGGTTTGCCTTTAGCAGCAAAAACTCTTGGTGGCCTCTTGCGTGGTAAATACGATCTTGGTTATTGGGAAGATGTGCTACATAGCAATATATGGGATTTACCAGAAGAGAGAAGTGGTATTTTACCAGCTCTTAGATTAAGCTACCATTATCTTTCTCCACATTTAAAACAGTGTTTCGCATATTGCTCGATATTTCCTAAAGATTACGCTTTTGAAAAGGAGGAGGTTATTTTGTTATGGATGGCAGAGGGTTTCTTGCAACATGACATTGGCGGAAAACAGATGGAAGATTTAGGTGACAAGTGTTTCAGAGATCTACAATCAAGATCATTTTTCCAACATTCAATCAAGAATAAGTCTCGGTTTGAAATGCATGACTTGATTAATGATCTTGCTCAATGGGCTGCAGGAGAAATATGCTTTAGGTTAGATAACATGCCAGAGGTTGAAAATCAATGGAGAATCTCAAAAAATCTTCGCCATTTATCTTACATTGGTGGATATGATGGCAGCAAGAGATTTCAGGCCTTCCATCAGGTCAAACATTTACGAACTTTCCTGCCATTGCAACTGGAACCGGGACACTTTTACATGGCGTTTGATGTTCTTTTTCATTGGTTGCCAAAGCTACAAAGGTTAAGGGTTTTATCTTTGCATGGATATTGCATCTCAGAGCTACCAAATGAAATCGAATGTTTAAAGCATTTACGATATCTTGATCTTTCTAATACTGAAATTAAGTTTTTACCTGAAGCAATTGGTAGATTTTACAATTTACAGACGCTTATATTAGTAAGATGTTGTTATCTGAAGAAACTCTGTACAGATATGGAGAACCTGTTTAACTTGCGCCATCTTAAGATGGATCTTGTAGATTCTTTGGAAGGAATGCCTCGAAACATCGGTAAATTAACTTCTCTTCGAACAATGCCTAATTTTGTTGTGGGCAAAGGTGCTAGCTCTAGCCTAAGAGAGTTGAAATCTTTGCGCAATCTTCAAGAGAAGCTCAGAATTTCTAGGCTGGAGAATGTAAATGATTTTGAGGATGCCAAGGAGGCTGACTTAAATGGCAAGAAAAAACTGGATGTGATTTCATTGGAATGGAGTAGCAGAAAGATTGAGAATTCATCAAGGAAAGTAGACACTGAAACACATGTGCTTGACTTGCTACAACCTCACAAGAAACTGAAAGAGCTCAGTATCAAGGGCTATGGTGGTGCAAAATTTCCCACCTGGTTAGGCGATTCCGAATTCGCTACATTAGTACTCCTAAGATTTGAAAATTGCAACACATGTACTTCTTTGCCACCAGTCGGGCAACTGCCCTCGCTCAAGCACCTTGTTATCAAAGGAATGGCGGGAGTAAGGACAGTGGGGTCAGAGTTTTATGGAAATGGTTGCTCAGAGTATTTTCCATCTCTAGAGACTCTTTCTTTCGAGAGTATGCTAAAATGGGAAGACTGGATTTCTCATGGATGTGGTCTGGAAGCTAAAGCTTTCTTTCGCCTGCGGGAGCTTTGTGTTGCAAATTGTTCTAAACTGGTGGGAAGATTGCCGGAAAATCTTCCTTCATTGGAAAGCCTTGTCGTCAGAAGCTGTAAGCAATTGCAGGTGCCAATTCCAAGTCTTCCAACACTCTGCAGATTAAAGATTGATGGATGTAAACAGATAGTCCAGAGAAATACAGTTGACCTCACTTCATTGAGTTCAGTTGTTCTTTCTGATCTTTCAACTCATGTATTTCTACAGTGGTTTATGGGAGGGTTATCGGTGGTAAAAAATCTAAGGATTGTTGGTTGTAAAGCGCTAACATCTTTATGGCATAATAGAGATGAATTACAACAAAATATTTGCTGCATTGATCCACTGGCCATTGAGCACTTTCACCGACTTATTTCCTCGGTAGAGGAAGAAGAAGAGGAACAGCAGCATTTGTTCCCTTATAGACTACAATCTCTGAAATTAGGAGACTGCGAATGCCTTGTGAAGCTACCATGGGCATTGAACAACTTCAGTTCTCTTAGAAAGGTTTGTATTACAAACTGCCCGAAACTTGTGTCCTTTCCAGAGACTGAGCTCCCATCCCTGCTGAAATTCTTTGAAATCGACAGATGTGACACACTAAAATCCTTACCTGAGGCATGGATGAAAAACAACTCATCCCTTGAAAGTCTGTCTATCAAACGTTGTGATTCTTTGCCATATGTTTCCAGAATCCGGCTACCTCTGAATCTGAAGCGACTGGAGATTACATGTTGCGATAACATAAGGTCCATCATATACGACGACGAGGAAGTTCTAATAATGCAGAAGAAAATCAAGAATGGCAGCAGAAGAAACACTTCTCTTCTTCAGTACTTGGAGATTGGAGATTGTTCTTCTCTCACTTCCTTATGGTCAAACAGCGAGTTACCTGTCACACTTCAAAATATTAAGATCGTGAAATGCTCAAAGCTTTCTTCCTTGTCATCAACAGGCAATCTACCTGATGCTCTTGAAAGTATTGAGATTTTTCAGTGTGAAAATCTTAAATTCATACCTGAAGATCTGCACAAACTCCGCCATCTATCAAAGATTCATTTGAATTTTTGCACGAGTCTTGTTTCCTTGCCAGAAACAGGGTTGCTTTCCACAAAATTGACAGAGATCTTCCTAATTGGTTGTGAGAAACTGGAGGCCCTGCCCATCTGCATCCACAAACTTCCCTCCCTTCAAAAGTTGTTGATAATAAATTGTCCAAACATTTCATCCTTCCCTAAGAATGGCTTTCCAACCAACCTTACAACGCTTAAACTTGACAATCTTCAGATCTTTAAGCCGTTGTTCGAGTGGGGATTGTACAGACTCACCTCTCTTAGACAACTTTCCATTGATGGAGGATGTTCAAACCTGGTGTCTTTTCCACAAGTTCCTGCCTCTCTAACCAACCTGAAGATTGAACATTTTCCGAATTTGGAGAGCATTTCCTGCATTGATCAAAGCCTCATTTCCTTGTAAGAACTACATCTGTCTGGTTGCCCCAAGCTCAAATATTTTCCCGAGAAGGGCCTGCCTTCCTCAGTTGCAGTACTGTATATAGATGAATGTCCTCTGCTGAAACACAAGTGCAAAAAATTTACAGGAAAGTATTGGCCTGTGATTGCCCGCATACCTTACATCGACATTTGTTGACTACAACGGTCAATTTTAAGATTTGAGCTTCAGTAATCCAATTCTGAAACCATTTGTAAAGATAAATTCGATTTCCAGCACTTTCATTGTGTTAAATTCTGATAATTAGCTGGAAATGTAACAGTTTGTCAACTTGTTTTTGAATATGTTATGGCGCCAAAGGGTATTGCAATCTACCGTCTGTCAGTTTTGTGAGGCAGCCTAGGTTGATTCATTTTGTAATGCTTTAGATTTGTACTGCCAGGTTATATGGGATGTGTTTATAATGTTTGTTGTAAGTTGGTATTAATGTATGGCTTTAGATTAATGTTGGATAAAATATGTCTGCAAAGTTGTCAACAGTGAACTTTTGCTTTATTAGTTATAATGTAAACTCAGTTGGTAATGCAGTCAGTTTACTCTCTTCATTTTTCATTGGTTCCTCTCTTTCTTTTCTTTGTATTCTCCGGTGTAAGCAACAACAAAATGGTATCAGAGCTTGGTTACTTGAGCTAAAAAATCTGAACCTTTTCTTTCCCTTGATCACCTCATATGTCTTTCCGAAAAAACTACCCTGCATCAAACCTGTTTTTCTTAAATCAATGGCCACTCAGACAACTTCTCTTCTACCTCCTATATTTAATGGTGAGCACAACTATATATGGACTGTCAAAATAAAGGCGTATCTAAGGGGTCAAGGACTCTGGCAATATGCAGAAGAAGAGAAACAACCCCCTCAATTGGGACCAAATCCCGCACTCAACCAAATCCGGTTGCATGAAGAAAAAGTTTCAAAGGCTCCAAGAGCCTTATCCCACATTCACTCAGCTGTCATAGACCTTGTTTTTGCAAGGATCAGAGCATGCGAAATAGCAAAAGAATCTTGGGACAAGTTAAAGGGAGGAGTTCACGGGGAGTGACACTACAAGAAACATGCAAGTGCTAAACTTGAGAAGGGAATTTGAGACATTGAGAATGCAGGAGGCTGAGAAAGTGCAGGAATGTGTTGATAGGTTGATGAATATAGTCAACAAAATCAAGTTGCTTGGAATGGAGATGTTAGATAGAAGAGTAGTGGAGAAGGTGATAATAAGCTTACTGGAAAGGTTTGAAGCAAAGATCTCATCTTTGGAGGACTCAAAAGACCTGACTTAGATCACTTTGACTGAGTTAGTTCATGCTCTGTAGGCACAAGCGTAGAGAAGGCTCCTAAGGTTAGAGGATGCGAATGAAGAGGCAATGTTAGCAGCTCACAAGGGCAAGTCTGCACAAGGAAATAACGGAAGGTTTGCTGGAGAAAAGAAAGGAAAAGAAAGGTCAAATAACCAGTGGAACAAAGTTGGTGGAATAAAGAATTTTCCAGCTTGTTCCCACTGTAAAAGGAAGGGACATGCAGAGCATAGATGTTGGTTCAGGCATGGAATATAGTATAGGGCTTGAAATATATATATATATATATATAGATATATATATATAAATATATATATATATATAATTATATATATATATATATATATATATATATAAAATAATGGGCCCATAACAAATTTTTACATAATATAATAAAGTCACACAAAACATCACTCGACAGTGTTGCCAAACCCTTCCGCTTCTTGAGTTCCAAGAGACCGCAATCTCATCTACTACCTGCAAAAACATTGAAAAAACGGGGTGAGCATAATTGCTCGTAAGTAACCTGCTATGCTACTCTTCTCTCTCCGTTGCTTAAATCTGAATTTCTTTCCTTACATCATACCTCTCTATTTTCTATGTTCTTCTCTATTCTTTCTCTATTTCTAATTTCTCACTACCATGATAATAGGCATGTGTTCACGCATAGGTATGATGCAAATGCACAAATGCAAGAATGGCATTTTCTTTTCGTTTTCTGTTTTTCTGTTTCTATTTCTATTCTTATTCTGTTTCTTTCTCTGTACTTTTTCTATGCTTTTCTTTTTTCTATTCTTTTTCTTTCTATTGTTTCTTTCTTTTTGTTTCTTCTTTTTCTATTGTTTCTTTCTTTCTTGCCGATCAGACTCGGTTGAGGCATGGATTTGGAACCCTGGCTGTGTGAGTGTATTCTCTAATTTGGGTATAGTCCTCATCTACATGCACTTCTAACGGACTGTACAATTTTCTTTTCTAATTAAGGCTGCTCATAAAGGCGGTTGGCATGCGGGGCTATGTCACTCATGGGTTCCCCATCACACAACCCTTTCTTCTTTATCTTTTTACACTTCTTTAAATAAAATTTTAGATTTGAACTTCTTTAATATTTCTCATTTTCTTCTATTTGTTCTTAACTTTAATGTTCATTATTGCTCTTTAATGCTCTTATGGTATGTTGCATGTATAGGGCTCATGCTATTGTTCTTTATAAATTCACATGTTTGGATGCAATATGGAATGTGAACATGTCATTCTCAACATCTCCAACTCATCTCAAGATATCAAATAATATAATCATGTATGCACTTCTCTTTGACATTTCATCAAACAATTTATAGCACACATCAACTCTAATTTGGCTACATTTCTCTTCTTCTAAGCCCTCAAAATTGGAAAAAACACACAAGATAACGCAAGCCTGTCCAGGATTCACACTCCATAAATCTACTCCAATTCATCAAACTCTCATCAAACATCAAGTACAAACACTACTTCTCATGGATAAATTCTAACCATCATTCAAATCAATTCCATCAACAATTTTTCAATATAAGCATATACATGTATAAAGAAATTCTCTACAATTCATCCAAACTCTCTTTCTCTTGTTCTTTAATATTCTCATATATGTGTATGTGCATGGAAATATGCTCACTCTTTGCTATTCTTTTTAAATGCAAATGTGAGAATGCATTATGGCATATAAAGATATCATTTTGGAATAGTATTCTCTACCAACAATATTCCCATATGAAATCAGTCATAGATATTAGACTAAAACATAACTAATAAATTAGAGGTACTTTTGAGGTAGCATTTTGCATAGGTCATATTCAAGAAGTCATATCTCAAGCTATACACATCGGATTACTATGATTTGGTCTAATTTAAAGCTTAGAGAAAGGGCTACAACTTTTATGTTTAAGTCTCAACCCAATCGATGGGTAAGATGCTCAAAAATCACTCAGAAAGTCACAGATTTGAAAGGGACACATGGTAACATGTTTTTTCTTAGGATTGTTATCAAACAATTCATATGCACATGACTACTCAATGTTGGCTACACTTCCACAACTCTTAATTCAACCAAATTGTGAGCCAAAAAACTCACTAAATTGAGTATCAAACTGGCCGAATTTCTCACTTCTCTACACTCCAAAATCTTAACACAAAACTTCCACAACTTTACCAATCATACACATAACCTACACTACTTCTCATGGCTACAATTTATACATGAATAAACATAAAAAACAGCCATAATTCTCTCATACCAACACATACAAACATGCAAAAAAAATCATTCAGCAAAGTCTTGTCAAATTAAGGGTCAAATTAGGTTTACTTACCTTGAATTGAGCAACTCCAACACCATACTCTCTCTTTGGTAGATTCCTCCTTCTCAAACCCTAGACATATACAACCATAAGAATTCAAAACTTTAAAATTTAATCTCACTTCTTGGTGCAAGAATCTTACCTTTGGATGCTGGATTGAAAATCTATCAAAGTTAGCCAAAATCTATGAATTCCTTGGAAATTTAATGAAGAAATTATAGAGAATTTGGGAGAGAATGGCTTGAATGGAGGGTAGAGTAGCTAGGGTTTCTCTTCTTCAACTCTTAATATCATAAAATAATATATATAGATTCCCATTTTACCCTTGCACTTCTATAAAATTTCATCTTTGCCCTTTAGTCAATTACAATAATGCCCTCATCTCCATTGCATTCTCATGAAATTCTACTACTTTTCACTCCCCACACTTTCGTCTAATTATGAGTTAAAGACCATTTTACCCCTAATGACAATTTAAGAGATTTTTTTCACACTTTTCAAGATAACTTAACAAAATTCAACTAAGGGTATTAGGACATAAATAAAGCCACATACTTTAATGTGGGCGTTACAAAAAAATCAGGCCTGGAACCTTGTGTACAGACAAAAAAAGGAAGGTGATCCAAGTAAAATGGAATTTTAGAAAGAGTTAAATATGGATGCTTCAGTTCTGAAGCAAAGGCCAGGCTTGTTGCTAAAGGATTTGCTCAGCAATATGGATTGGATTTCCTGGAGATATTTGCACCAGTAGCCCGGCATGACACCACAAACTGCTACTACTGTGGCAGCTCAATTTTCTTGGAAGGTTCATCAATTGGATGTTAAATCGCTTCTTGAATGGCTGGTTGAATGAGGAAATTTATATTGAACAACCTGAAGGGTATCAGATTCAAGGAGAAGAAGGAAAAGTCTACTTGCGAAGAAAGTCTATATGGCCTAAAACAGGCACCAAGGGCCTGGTATAGCAGGATTAATGACCACTGCTCAGTTTAGACTTTGTGAGAAGCCCAATGAGCAACTCTATACATTAGAGAAGTCGAAGAGATGTAATGATCATTTCTCTATATGTGGATGATCTTCTAGTAATTGGAAGCAATCATGCTCAAGTGGGGAATTCAAAAATCCATGCACAATGAGTTTGAATGACAGACTTGGGTGAAATGTCATACTTTCTTGGGATGGAGATTGATACAGATGTAGATGGTATTTTTGTGAATCAAAGGAAGTATGCAAGTGAAGTCCTTAAGAAGTTCTGCCTGGAGAATTGTAAACTAGTGGACCTGCCATTGGTTCCAAATCTGAAGGGTCAAAGGTGATGAAGCTGAGAGGTTGATGAAGGATTATACAGGAGATTGATTGGTGCCTGCTATACTTGACAGCAACTAGACCAGACAAATGTATGCCACTAGTTTGTTGTCTAGGTTATGAGTCAACCAACCGAGGCACATTTCAAGACTGCAAAAAGGGTGCTGAGATATGTGAAGGACAACATGACTTTGGGGTGTGGTTCAGGAGTCAGAAGACTTCAAGTTGGTTGGTTTTTCTGACAGTGACGGGTTGGTTCAATAATGATATGAGGAGCACTTCAGATATGCATTTTTCTTGAATTGTGGTGCTATTTGTTGGCTTTCCAGAAAGCAAGAAACCGTGGGTCAATCCATAGCAGAAGCACAGGATATATATGTTGTTCTTGCTGTGAATCAAGCCATTTTGCTGAAAAAGATTCTTGGAGACTTAAAGCTGAAACAGGTCAAGCCTACTGACATCATGTGTGACAACCAATCTGCTGTAGCAATGGCCAAAAATCCAGTGCATCATGGACGTACAAAGCATATCAAAATAAAGTTTCATGCAGTGAGAGAGGCTAAACAAAATGGTGAAGTGGAACTGATGCACTGCAGGAGTGAACTACAAGTGGCTGACATTGTGACTAAAGCTGTCTCCAAAGCCAAGATTGAAGAATTTAGATTCAGACTTGGTGTTTCCAGCCAGCTATCAAGGAGGAGTGGAAATTCTGATAATTAGCTAGAAATGTAGACATTTGTCAACTTGTTTTTGAATATGTTTGGTGCCAAAGGGTATTGCAATCTACCGTCTGTCAATTTGTGAGGCACCTAGTTTGATTCATTTTGTAATGCTTTAGATTTGTACTACTAGGTTATATGGGATGTGTTTATAATGTTTGTTGTAAGTTGGTATTAATGTATGACTTTAGATTAATGTTGGATAAAATATGTTTGCAAAGTTGTTGTCAACAGTGAACTTTTGTTTATAGTATGATGTAAACTCTGTTGGTAATGCAGTCAGTTTACTCTCTTCATTTTTCATCAGTTGCTCTCTTTCTTTTCTTTGTATTCTCCTGTGTAAGCAACAACACATTGGAACAATCAGTTGGTGTTTCAGAATTCGAAATTGATTGGATAAAGTTAAGTTCAGAGCAATTGTTTGTGCCAATGTTTACAATGTCGTGAAAAAAGGACCTTTGTTAGCTGTTAGTCATCTTCCATAAATAACTATTTTTCCAAGTTGCAGATTGTTTAATTAAGGCTTATTTTCTCTTTAACTCTTAACATCTTCATAAAAAACAGTGGCGGATTTACTTAATGACGAGTGGGGACCACGGCCCCACTCAAATTTTAAAAAATTTCAGATTCCATAATATTTTTATTTATTTGCTTTTACCCCTATAAAACTTTGACATTTCGCCCACAAAGACTTTGACATTTTGCCCCCTAAAACTTTGACATTTTGGGAAAGAAAAGCTTTTTGGTTTTTGAACTCTTACAGTTCCAGAACAAAAACACACGCTAAAAAGTAAAACCTCTCTTCCTTTTTCTCTCTTCCCTTTTCTTCTCATGGTGCAGGTCAGTAGGTGCTCTAACTCTCAGTCTCTCTCAGACTCTGACTCTCAGTCTCTCACCAAACTCTCTTCCCAGGCTGAACGGCTGAACCAACATCCAACAGTACTTTTCATCCATTTATCAAAGGTAATGTCCCTAATCCTAAAGGCTAAATCCCTAATTTTCTCTTTCATTCCATGTTTTACAGTTTTAGAACTTTTTTATTGTAGTTTCCAATAAAATTGAGTATTATATATTAGAATTTGTGATTTACTAAACTTGATCTTGCTCCTAATGGCCAAACCAGAGTCTTTGAATGAAGGGGCCTTACCATTTAGCTAATGCAGCCTGCCCATTGCCCAGACGTCCCCACGCACAATGAAAAACAGGACAAAAATAAAATTATTCATTCATCAAAATTATGCCTCATTATGCTGATGGTTGGTTTGGAATTGGATCATGTTACATGTATAATTTCAGTTTGTTTTTTAATTAATTATTGTTGAGAAATAAGTTTGGTTGGTTATTTGTAGGTGTATTTTAATTTTAATCCACTCAATTGGGAAAGGCAAAAAAAAAAAAAAAAAAAACAAAAATGAAAGAGTTCTCAAAACTCTTGCATGGCCTTTATTGAATCAACCCCACCGTCCCCACTTGAATTTGTGAATCTCCTTTTTGCCATGTTTATAAAAGTGTAACTTTGTTCTCCAGAGATATCAATACAGGTTATAAATTCAATTGGAAAAACCTCATGACCCCCACGGCCCCACTTATTTATTTATTGATTCAAAGTGTAATGAAATGAAGATTAGATGATTGTAACCAATATATAGCTCTATCTCACTGCTTAGCTGGACCCTCCAGAATTTCAGACAGAACCCATCATCCATTCTTCTTCATTAGTTCTCAGTATGGTTCAATTTTCTGTATTTATTTCAGTGTGCTTTTTAAGAACAGGAGACTTGGTTAATTTTTAATTTCCATACGAAAAGTTTAGGTTTATTTTAAATAAAGCAATACTATTATATATTAGAAAAATGAGAAAAGATAATGAAAAAATAAAGTGGGGTTAGAATTTTGAGGGGCTTAAAAGTTTCTTTAAAAAAGGGCGAGGGGTGGTCCATGGCCACATTTACATGTCCTATTGGGGATGATTCAAGAGGAGTCTTCTCTTCAATAAATGACAAAGTTACACATATAATAGTTCTTGTTGACAAATCAAAAACTTTTAACTTTATAAACATAAACCACTAATTTTATTGTTTGTAAAGATCAGTTGAGAAATCATTGTAGTTGAGAAATCATTGTTAATATCTTTTCTTTCATCCTCATAAATTACTTGACTAAGTCAAATTTATTAAAAGGAGTTGACTTCTTTTTTCTATAAATATGCATGATTCATGTTAAAGAGTCTAAAAGGATTTCAAACCCACAAAATATCACATTCTTATTGTCTTTCCATTACTATATATGTAAACACTATGGGTTACTATGTATGTCTTATTGTCTTTTCATTGCTATGTATGTAAATACTATAGGTTATTAATATTGTACAATTCCTTATTGTTTTATTTGTTTAAAACTTTTATTAGGTATGCAATATGGATAAATTTCTCAAAAGAAAATAGCAATAGTCAATCTCCTCATCAGTCCAAGAAAGTAAAGCTAATGATAAAGAAAATGATCCATTAAAAGAAAGTCATGTAGAACTTGAAGCCATCTTGAAAGATCTTCCATCTGATCCAGCTCTACGACCTAAAATCAATCATTATCATCCTAATTATAGGGATGCAATTAGAAGATTTACTTGCAAAAGATTGTTGCCAGCCTCGAAATCATGCATTTCCACTGACAAAAATTTGGAAAAGGATATATCGATTTAATCCTGCTTGATTTGATGTGTATGGCGGTTGGCTGGAGTATAGTGTGACCAAAGATGCTGCATTTCGTTTGTATTGTTCTCTTTTAGACCTCCATTATAAGCCAAGCTGGTAGGACGCTTTCGTTAGTGAGGGATTTTGTAATTGGAAGGAACCAGAACGCTTTCAAATTCATGTTGGCCAGCCAAATAGTGCTCATAACCAAGCACGACAGAGTTGTGTGAATTTAATGAATCAAAGCAACATATTGAAGTGGCTCTATCTAAGCAATCAGATCAAGTTAGGACTGAATACCGAACTCACTTGACTGCATCCATGTTTGCATTAGATTTCTTGCGTCAGGGGTGGCAATCGTGGTCATGATGAAACTGAGACATCAAAGAACCAAGGTAAATTCTCGGACTTCTTTATTTCTAGCTCAGCATAATGAACATTTTAAGAGTGTTGTTTTGAAGAAGCACCTGGAATCTTAAATTGATAGCACCAGTGATTCAGAAAGATATTGTGAATGCTGCAGCAAATGAAACACAAAAGCTATCATTAGTGATCTTGGAGATGACATATTTTCAGTTTGATTGTGATGAGTCTCGTGATGTGTCAATTAAAGAACAAAGGCTATTGGATACGTTTTGTAGATAAAAAGGGTCATGTACTTGAGCGATTTCTTGGCATTGTACATGTTAGTGACACAACGCAGTACACTTAAGATGGCTCTTGAGTCATTATTGTCAACATGGATTGAGTTTGTCAAGATTACGTGGACAAGGTTATGATGGGGCAAGTAATTGCAAGGAGAATTTAATGGTCTGAAAAGTTTGATTTTGAGAGAGAATGAATATGCTTATTATGTTCAGTTGTTGCTCACCCACTTCAGTGACACTTGTAGCTGTTGCAAAAATCACATTTCTATTGCTTCATTTTTTAGCTTGGTTACTAACTGATAAATGTCGGTGGAGGTTCATGCAGCTCGGACATGCTTCGGGAGAGCCAAATAATAAACTTTCAGCACTAGAAATTGGTGAAGTTAGCAAGGGACGAGGTTTGAATCAAGAGACAAGTCTAAAACGACCTAGTGATAACAGTTGGGGCTCTATTATTACACATTGATCAACTTAACTTTTGTTATCTTTGTGGGCAATGTGCTTGAGGTTATTGAAGAAGATGGTTTAAATCCGAACAAAGGGGTGAAGCATGTAATCTATTAGATTTAAATATTCCTTTGATTTTGCATTTAACTTACATATGATGAAAAGTATATTGGCGATTACTAATGAGTTGTCACAAGCATTGTAGAGAAAAGATCAAGACCTTGTAAATGCTATGGCTCTAGTCAAAGTTTCCAAACAACGGTTACAATTGTTGAGAGATGAAGGATGGGAATCTTTGTGAGTGAAGTTTCTTCGTTTTGCCAAAAGCATGATATTGCCATTTTGAATATGGATGATATGTTTGCAATTCGAGGGCGGCACGACGGAGGTTGAGCACATGACAAATTTGCATCACTATCGAGTTGAATTGTTTTATACGTGATAGATATGCAACTTCAAGAACTTAACACTCGTTTCACTGAGATTAGTACTGAGTGCTTCTTTGTATGGCATGTTTAGATACAGTAATTCATTCTCTGCTTTTTGACAAACATAAGTTGATTCGTTTTGCCCAGTTTTATCCATCTGATTTTTCTGCATTTGAGTTGATGATACTTGAGAACCAGGCTGAGACTTATGTTATTGACATGCGTTCTTGTAGGAATTCTCTAAGTTACAAGGTTGGTGATTTGGCTAAGAATTTAGTTTGCTTTAAAAAAGACATTTTGTATCCATTGGTGTATAGCTTGTGAAACTTGCATTTGTTTTACCAGTTGCGACTGCGACCGTTGAAAGGGCTTTTTCTGCAATGAATATTGTGAAAAGCGGTTACGCAATCGAATGGGAGATCAATGGATGAATGATTGTTGGTCACCTATATTGAGAAAGAGTATTTGATACAATTGACGATGAGATGATTATCCAACGTTTTCAGAATATGAAAACTCGTCGAGGACAATTGTAAAAAAATTGGTTTTTTGATATATGTATTATATTTTGAACTTTTTGTTGAAGTTCATCCTAATGAAAAAAAAAAGTATAGTTATGATTGGTTCAATTTTTTTTGTTTATTTTTTGCCCCCAGCGAGTGAAATTCCTGGATCCGCCATGTAAAAACATGTTCTTAAAGCAAATACATATCAACACAGAAAGGGTCTTTCAAATATATGTAACTTAAATAAGGTGCTTTATATCTTGACATCTTGTTACAAGTCATGACCTTTCATTGATTTAGGTCTCCCCATCTAGCATGTTTGTACGTTTTGTCCAAATTCCTTCCTTTAACATTTCACGATTCCATGACCTTTGATACAAAGCAGTCTTTGACATGAAAAAGAAGTTATATTTATCGGACTACAAATGAAAGTGATGATGCTAATTCAAGAAGAAAATAGGAGATAGAATTATAGAGCCACCAAGAAAATGTGAAAACCAGAAGATTCAGCATTTGTTTCATCAGCAGAAGTTTCTTTGAACAAGTGCCAATGAAGTTTCTACTGTTTGAATGATAAAAATTGGACCTTCATTTCTTTTCCCCTGAGTGACAGAAACTGTACATTTCAGCATATATAGGAAGCCATGAATTATTAAATCAACTCTGCATATTAAAGTAAATAACAGAATCAGAAACACAAAGCTGTAAAATGCTTTCCATTTAAACATCAAGAAAAAAAGAATGAAGAAGGAATAAAGATTAGTGAGAAAGCATAACTAACCATTGGTTAAGTTTCCATAACCTAAAAATAATGAAGTTTTCTTAGTAAAAAGTAAGGAAAGCAAATAGAAAATTATCGTCGTAGTAAAAAGTAAGAGAAAGCAAATGACAGTATATAAATCGTTCTGCATAGAAATTAAGAATTTAGAGAACCGTTAATAACGCTATGATGGGCTTTCTAATTAAACATGAAAAACAAGAGAAGTGGGAAAGCTAAAAAACCAGTTGTGTCCTTTTGAGTAAATAAGCTTCTCTCTATATTGTTCTGCTTAGTAAAGAAAATAATGGCATAAACAATCGTATGATTAATCTCATAGAAGATATCCAACTTCATTCTGCCAACTTCTGTCACATATATTGATCATATTTCAACATTGATTCTTTATGTATTTCATAGCATTTAAACTCGATTCAATGCATCAAAACTAACATAAACGGGTAAAATTTTCTGAACAAGTAAATCATTTTAAATTTCAATATCCTCAAGCTAGAAAAATGTGAAAACCAACCTCAGTGACTCACCAAGTGTTTCATGGAGGGAGTCCAGAGTAACTGGGAAGCTCCCTGGTAGTTCGACATCATTCTGGAATGTGTTTGATATGAAAAAATTATTTAAATTTTTGTATTTCAAAAGATTGTAAAATACTAAACATGTATATGTTAAGTTTGAACTTGTAGAAAAAATCTGCTAAGAGTGGTTGTAACAGTGAACTTTTGGCTTTTAAACTTCTTGTTTGATGTAATACATTACAAGTTTTATACAATTAGTAATAACCTTCTCTCAACTCTCTCTTTTCCTTAGATTCTTCAGTTACAAACCCATCAATAACTAAACTTAACTGATTGAATTTGCGGTTAGAAGAGTTTCAAATTCATAAAATAACTTAAAAAAACAAAGTTCTGAAAAAACTGAAACTGGACATTCAGGTCATGCCGCGGCACAGCATTCTCAATGCCATGGCATTGTCTTCTCTAGATTGTTTGTCAATCTTGGCGCCCAGAATGATTTTTGGAGTGTCGCTGCATTCTACATTCTGGAATTTTGTCCCATCAACTCCTTGTCTTGCCGTCGGGGCATCTGTTTTGGTGCGCTGCAACATGAAGCTTACTGGAATGATCCTGGAGCAATCTTCATCTTCCTGCCGCGGCATGCAATTGTTCATACCGCTGCATGTTCTCTTCTGGACAAATTCATCACAATTTCTTGTTCTGTTGCTGCAGCACTGGATTTCTTCTGCTGCGGCAAGCTGTGCTCTCACGAAAACAGGTTCATTCTTCAACAGAATGTGTTTTTCACTTGATCGAAAATGCTCTGTTTCAAGACGCAAACAGGAGTTACAAACGTGGATCAGTTGGAAGCTCACCAGGGAAATGTTAATAACAGGATTGAGCTCTTGTTACACCTTGTTCATAAATGAGATAAACTGGTTCTGCATTTTTGTGACCTCCAGTATTCACTCTGACGATCTCTTCTTCACTTACATCAAAGAAATAAACGTAACACTGTGATACACTTCCTAACTAGAAATCAAGAAACAAAGAAAGAACAAAAAGCAGCATTGAGAAAGCATATCCAACCACTAATTGAGTTCTTTTGACCACTCTTCTAACGCCATTAATTCCTCCTACTCTTCAATAAGGAAAAATACTGGACTGAGACAAAAAATATTTGATGAAATATAAAACTAATAATTTGAGAATTACACTGCTTTAGTTAAAATTAAAAAAGTTCTTAAACATTACCAGAAAATTGATGTATGAAAAATGGGATTATGACCTCCAAGAAGCACGGATACATCAGATATTTCCCGGCCTGTTACAGTATTTTCCAGCACGATACAAAGTTTTTCTGTTGATCAAATTCGATCCCTGGTTTTAATAAGCTCAAACAGCACCAATTTCTTAATATTGGTAACAATTTGATCAAGAAAAAGAATGCAACAAGAACCAAGAAAACATCAACAATTGATGACAAACCTAGATTCTTAAACTTCTTATTACATTATAATAAAACCTTGGTTGTTCAGAAAATTCATGATATCTTATACATGTCTCTCCGCATCAAAATGAACATATCAAATCAAGTTCAATTAGCTAGAGAGAACATGGCTTTTCAATGTCCCTACTAAGTAGAGAGATAAACCAAGGAAACAAACCTATCTCAATGAGTCATCAAAAGATTTCATAGAGGGAATCCTCAGTAATTTGAGAAGGCTCCCTGACAAAGGAGCAATCAAACAGTTCTATATAAATATTAAAGAATTTACAGTACCACTAATAATGCTGTGATGTACTTTCTAGTTTAAACATGAAGCAAAAAATAGAGAAGTTAAAAGAGCAGAACTAACCGTTTGAGTCCTTTTGAGTACATATTGTCCTACATTTATCCTTCCTCTCTTCCATATTTGTTCCAAGGTAAATATTTGGAACTGTGATCATATAGAAATTTGCATGCCATAGCAAAAAGGAAAAGCTCATGACATTAACATTGTCAGATGATGAAAAGTATGAATGACAGTGATAATGCTAATTCAAGAATCATGTAGGAGATAAAAATATAGATTTCATGCTAGCTCACCAAGAAAATGTGAAAACCAAAACATTCAGCACTTGTTTCATCAGGCAAATGTTTCTTCTTGTTAAAAATACTGTCGTTGACTATTAAAAATGGTCCTTCTGCTTTGTCCTTGAGTATTACCTCCACAGATGAGATACAGAAACCGTAAATTCTCAGCATATATAGGAAAGCCATTGAAACCGTAAATCACTTCTGCATATCAGAGCCAATAACAGAATCAGAAACACAAAGCAGTGATGTGCTTTCCATTTAAACATAGAGAACTGAAGAAAGAGTAGAGATTAGTGAGAAAGCATAACAAACCATTAGTGGAGCTCTTCCAAATACTCTCCCACAGCCATTCTTCTTCTCTTCCATAACCGAAAATTTGATGAAATTGGAAACTAAAAATAGAAAATTGCATGCCTTAGAATGGAGAAAAATGATGTTTAATATAAGATTCAGATATTGTGGTCAGAGTAAAAAATTTAGCTTACCAAGACAGCGTGAAAATCAAAAGATTTAGCCCTTGTTTCCTCAGGCAAAATAGCTTTTTGTTACAAGTGCCTCAATGAAGTTACCGCCATTGACCGATAAAAAATGGTCCTTTAATGCTTTGAGCTGGAGTATTTTGTCTACTAATCGGTGAATGAAATTGTAAATTCTGAGGATAGGTAGCCCAAATAGTAAATCAGTTCTGCATATTAAAGAAATAACTGAATCAGAACACAAACATGAGAAAAGAAGAAAGAAGAGAGAAATTCATAACCAACCACAGATTGGATGGAACTAATGCATTTATTTAAACAAAAATAAAATATTACCTCTCATTTTCCCCTTCACCAACCGTAGCCTAGCAGACCTCAACCATGAATATGTTTTTTCAGTGTTGTATCCCGATCAAGGTGGTTTGAGAAGAGAAATTGAAAAAACTAGAGATGAAATTCGTGAACAAAGATGGAGATGAAATTCTATTTATTTATTAGTTACTAACGTACTAAGAACAACATCCTCTACTTAAACACAAAAACTGGGATAACAA